>NC_139075.1:654853-657353 GCF_965140915.1 Aythya marila | reverse complement strand
CCTGTTCCAATGCCTCACAACCCTTTCAGTAAAGAAGTTCTTCCTAACATCTAACCTAAAACTCCCCTGGAGCAAATTAAGCCCATTCCCCCTCGTCCTGTCACCACGCATGTGGGAGAACAGACCAACCCCCACCTCACTACAGCCTCCCTTGAGGTACCTATAGAGTGCGATAAGGTCGCCCCTGAGCTTCCTCTTCTCCAGGCTGAACAAACCCAGCTCCCTCAGCCGCTCCTCGTAGGACTTGTTCTCCAGACCCCTCACCAGCTTCGTCGCCCTTCTCTGCACCCGCTCAAGCACCTCCATGTCCTTCTTGTAGCGAGGGGCCCAAAACTGAACACAGTACTCGAGGTGCGGCCTCACCAGAGCTGAGTCCAGGGGGACGATCACCTCCCTAGCCCTGCTGGTCACACTGTTCCTGATACAAGCCAGGATGCCGTTGGCCTTCTTGGCCACCTGAGCACACTGCTGGCTCATATTCAGCCGACTGTCCACCATCACTCCCAGGTCCTTCTCTGCCTGGCAGCTCTCCAACGATTCCTCTCCCAGCCTGTAGCTCTGCTTGGGGTTATTGCGCCCCAGGTGCAGGACCCGGCACTTGGCCTTGTTGAACTTCATGCAGTTGACCTCAGCCCATCTGTGCAGCCTATCCAGATCCTCCTGCAGAGCTTTCCTACCCTCAAGCAGATTGACACACGCACCTAACTTGGTGTCATCTGCAAACTTACTGAGGGTGCACTCGATGCCCTCGTCCAGATCATTGATGAAGATATTAAAGAGGACCGGCCCCAGCACCGAGCCCTGGGGGACACCACTAGTGACTGGCCTCCAACTGGACTTGACTCCATTTACCACGACTCTTTGGGCCCCGCTATCCAGCCAGTTTCTAACCCAACGAAGCGTGAGCCAGTCCAAGCCAAGAGCAGCCAGTTTCTTGAGGAGAATGCTGTGGGAGACGGTGTCAAATGCCTTGCTGAAGTCAAGGTAGACCACATCCACAGCCTTTCCTTCATCCACCCAGCGCGTCACTTTGTCATAGAAGGAGATCAGGTTTGTCAAGCAGGATCTGCCTTTCATAAACTCATGCTGACTAGGCCTGATCGCCTGCTTGCCCTGCAAGTGCTGCGTGATGACTCTCAGGAGGATCTGCTCCATGAGCTTCCCTGGCACTGAGGTCAAACTGACAGGCCTGTAGTTTCCCGGGTCTGCCCTCCAGCCTTTCTTGTAGATGGGCGTCACATTTGCTAGCCGCCAGTCAACTGGGACCTCCCCCGATAGCCAGGACTGCTGATAAATGATGGATAGGGCCTTGGCCAGCTCCTCTGCCAGTTCTCTCAGTACCCTCGGGTGGATCCCATCCGGCCCCATCGACTTGTGCACATCCAAGTGCTGTAGCAGGTCACCAACCAGTTCTTTGTGGATGGTGAGGGCCACATCCTGCTCCCCATCCCCTTCCACCAGCTCAGGGTACTGAGTATCCAGAGAACAACCGGTATTGCCTCTAAAGACTGAGGCAAAGAAGGCATTGAGCACCTCCACCTTTTCCTCATCTTTTGTAACAAGGTTTCCCCTCGCATCCAGTAAAGGATGGAGATTCTCCTTAGTCCTCCTTTTTGTGCTGATGTATTTATAGAAACGTTTTTTGTTATCTTTAACGGCAGTAGCCAGATTGAGCTCCAGATGAGCTTTGGCCTTCCTAATTTTGTCCCTGCACAGCCTCGCTACATCCTTATAGTCCTCCCTAGTGGCCTGCCCACTTTTCCAAAGATTATAAACCCTCTTTTTTCTCCTAAGATCAAGCCACAATTCTCTGTTGAGCCAGGCTGGTCTTCTTCCCTGCTGGCTCGTCTTTGGGCACGTGGGGACAGACCGTTCCTGCGCCTTTAAGATTTCCCTCTTGAAGAGCGCCCAGCCTTCCTGGACCCCTCTGCCCTTCAGAACCGCCTCCCAAGGGACTCCACCAACCAGTGTCCTGAGCAGCTCAAAGTCAGCCCTCCGAAAGTCCAATACAGCGGTTTTACTGGTCCCCTTCCTGGCCTCGCTAAGAATAGTGAACTACACCATTTTGTGGTCACTCTGCCCAAGACAGCTCCCGACAATCACATCCTCCACCAGTCCTTCTCTGTTTGTGAAGAGAAGGTCTAGTGGGGCACCACCCCTTGTAGGTTCACTAACCAGCAGACTTGTGTGCCGTTTAAAATCAAGAACTGCAAGCATTCAGCTTGGAAAATACCTAATGAATTAGCTTTAAAATTGTTATTCCAGGCCCATACATTCAGTAAAAGTAGCTATGAGTAGAACTGACCTCCTTTCTATGAGCTAACTAACTGTATACAGATCCTTAGCTAGAAATATATAGGTAAGACAAAGTGACCTATAGGATTACTGTAAAGAAATTCAGAGATGATACAGAATCACAGAATCACAGAGTCATCTAGGTTGGAAGAGACCTTCAAGATCACCTAGTCCAACCTCTGACCTAACACTAACCAGTCCTCCA